>NC_073378.1:50989221-51028558 GCF_028641065.1 Leucoraja erinaceus | reverse complement strand
CAGAGATTAGTAGACATGTGTTCAGTGTAATTCGCAGCTCAGACAGAGTCGTGACCTCTCGCTCCCCCATCTTACATAGACTGAAGCAGTCCACACTTCTGGGTTTTATAGTCCCTCCCCCACCCCCCCCCCCACCCCCCCTCCCCCCCCCCCCACCCCCCCCCCTCCCCCCCCCCCCCCCCTCCCCCCCCCCCCCCCCCCCCACACCAGAAGACATGGTCTTCATGGGTGTGATTGACAGGAGAGATAATCTCAACATTTTTTAAACATTAATAAGTCTTTTATTTTTAATCGATGGGAAAAATCCTTTCGTCCTGCAGAGCGGTATGGGACTCTGAGTAAGATGGCCACAAATCACAGCCGTATGTGGTAGAGTTTTTTCTAAAATCAATATGCAGTGCAAACAGGAAGTGATCAAGATTTGAGTTTTAATTGTATAGATATCCCAGTATTGTCAATCCTCTTAAAATGAATCACCTCACACTTTTCAGGGTCAAATACTATGCTTCATTTATCTGCCTATTTTACCGACTCATTAAAATCATTCAGTCGCCAAACACAAACCTCCTCACTATTAAGGGAACCACCAACTTTCATGTTATCTGTGAGCTTTCTAATTGATTCTCTCATTCATAACCAGGCAAAGGTTCCAGCATCGCATAACACAATCCTCAACCGTCTTAAATACTTCCTAACACAAAGCCATTTTCAGATACAATCTGCCAATTCGTCCTGGATACTAGTCACCCTTTGTGGAACTTATCAAGGACCTTAATGAAGTCTGTGTAGACTATATCAATTGCACCACCTTCATCAGCATACTAATGGGCCTGTCCCACTTAGGCAACTTTTTTGGCGACTGCAGGAGACTTTGGTTGCCACGTGTTCGCGGGTAGTTGCCAGGGAGTCGTCTTCATGGTCGTGAGGAGTTCCCGCATTCTGGGAACTAGTTGCGGCGTCACTATGGTCACTGCCAATTTTTGAACATGTTGAAAAATTAGCGGCGACCAGAATGAAGCGGCCATGGAGAGTAGCGAGAATTCCCGAGCCGGAGGTGGGTCGCAAGGAGGTCCTAGTGGGTTGCCAGGAGGTCGAAGGTTTTCTTAGGTACTCGTAGGCTGTAGCCGGGGCATTTTCATTGGCTCATTGGTGGAAAAAAAGGTAAGCAGTAGTTTTCAGAACCAAGGATAACCGACTGGTAATGTTCAATGTCCACCGAACATCACAGCTGTGTATCCCTGGCTTCTGGAATGTTGGCTGGCTTCTTAACATTTGTCTCCACTCCCTCTCCCTCCTTCTTCCAGCCCCCCTCTTTTAAAGGACTTACCGTACACTGTGCTAGCCGTCTTAATTACAGCGCCAACCTTCCTGTTCATCGCGGTGTGTGTCTGTATCACCTTGGCTTTGCACCCTGTAAATTTCAGACTGCGCTCCCCCTGCCTGACCCGGCCCCCGCCTTTGCAATGTGTTTGTGTGTGTGTTCCACTCTGACAGTCACTGTTCCAGTTGCCGGTTTTTCAGACGACTGCCGGCAACTTGACGCCTGAAAAATCGCCTGAGTGGGACAGGCCCATTAGTTACCTCTTCAAAAAGGTCCATTATTTTTGCAGTTATGATAAAACATCACAGACCTGAAATTCACTTTACAGATGCTGCCTGACATGCTGAGTACTTCTAGCGCTTTCTGGTTCAGTTCAAAAACAATCCCTTAAATCCAGTAAACCAGATATCATTATGCTGCCTGAAGAGCCAATCACATTAAATCATCTTCAGGGTCACCATACTGGTGAGCAAAATAGTACAATTTTTAATTAAGATTTTTACCCCATGAAATGCAGAAAATAAAGTATGTTCATTGATTGAAATAAATGCTGAAATATGATAAATGTTTGAAAGTGTAAATATTGTTAAATATTTATTATATATTAAAAAATTATCAAGATATTTACAATTCTTTTTTTATGGCTGTATTGTTTGATGAACAATAGTTATGCTGTTATAAACCAATACAAACTCGCCTAAATGTCATTTAACACGGCGCAGATTTTTTAGAGCAATCTATACTGGTGTTAATTCAGAATTGGCTGTGATTATATCAGATCAAGTAATTTTCCTAATTTCCCTTGGAGAAGACTGAAAATAGAATTGCCTACAGAACACCCTGAATCCCTGATAAAGTGTTTTTGATGCACAGAAAGTCCAAAGTAGCAATGGGAATGTTTTGTCATTGTTACTGCTGCAAAATCTAGACCATTGTTATTTACAGAGCTCATAACATTTTGGTTTATTGCTGCCACCTGGTGGTAATATCAAATCCCCTAATTCTACCCCTATTTTTTCCATTCTATTCAGAGCTAGGAGAAAGTTTTCAAAATCAGAACGGTTTATGAATAACATCGCATTTTTGTTATTCTCACTCAAAATAAACTAAATGCACTGACAATAGGGACATGCTGGTAGAAACACAATTGGTCCTGACATCCCATCTACTTTTTGGTCTCCAAATCTGAGGAAGGACATTATTGCCATAGAGGGAGTGCAGAGAAGGTTCACCAGACTGATTTCTGGGATGTCAGGACTGTCTTATGAAGAAAGACTGGATAGACTTGGTTTATACTCTCTAGAATTTAGGAGATTGAGAGGGGATCTTATAGAAACTTACAAAATTCTAAGGGGTTGGACAGGCTAGATGCAGGAAGATTGCTCCCGATGTTGGGGACGTCCAGGACAAGGGGTCACAGCTTAAGGATAAGGGGGAAATCCTTTAAAACCGAGATGAGGAGAACTTTTTTCACACAGAGAGTGGTGAATCTCTGGAACTCTCTGCCACAGAGGGTAGTTGAGGCCAGTTCATTGGCTATATTTAAGAGGGAGTTAGATGTGCCCCTTGTGGCTAAGGGGATCAGAGGGTATGGAGAGAAGGCAGGTACGGGATACTGAGTTGGATGATCAGCCATGATCATATTAAATGGCGATGCAGGCACGAAAGGCCGAATGGCCTACTCCTGCACCTATTTTCTATGTTTCTATGTTTCTACTTCATTGGAGACCTTTGAACAATCTGTAATCTAACTTTCTTGGACTTTATCATGCATTAAACATTATACTCTTGATCCTGTATCTGTACACTGTGGACTACTTGATTGTAATCACATGCATTATGATGAATGGATAGCACACAACAAAAGAGATGTTCACTGTATCTTGGTACAGGGGTGGCACGGTGGCGCAGCATTAGAGCTACAGCTTTACAGCGCCAGAGATCCGGGTTCAATCCTGACAACTCGGTGCGCCGAAGGGTCTGCTTCCACGCTGTATCTCTGAACTAAACTAAACTAAATGTGACATTAATAAATTAAATTAAGTATCCATTAGTTTTCACTTTTCGGATTGATAAAGTTAATCGATCGCTGCTGGGTACTGGATGAATTCAGTTATCCAGAGTGCAATGATAATCATAACTATATCTAAATGTGATATACTAAAATTTTTGCAAAAAATATCATGCAAGACATTAATCAAATAGAAAAAAATAGAAACCTTTCTGACAGTTCAACTGATTTAAGTCTTCAAATACATGTCACACAGGGCAGCATATAAATTTATTCCTCACTATAGAAAAGAAGAATTCATCAAATTAAAAAGGAGAAGGGCAGGGAGGGGAGGGGGAGAAGGGGGGGGGAGGGGGGGGGGGGGGGGGGAGGGTGGGATAAGGGGTGGGAGAAGGAGTGGAGATACTTTTAAGAAGCCAGACAACTTGTAATACGCCAGAGATACACAGCTGTGAAGATGGCGGGCATTTAACATTACCAGTCGGTTATCCTTGGTTCTGAAAACACGTGCTTACGGTTTTTTCCCCCAATGAGCCAATGCAAATGTCCCCGGTCACCTACGATTACAGAATTATCGATTTTCTCCATGGCGACCAATATTTGGTCGCAAAAAAACTTTCAACAAACTGATGCCGCGACTAGTTCCCAGAATACGGGAACTCCTCACGACCATGAAGGAGACTCACCAGAGACCACCAGCGAACTTGTGTCGACCATGTGGTGATCATGAGACGAGCGCAGAGTCTCCTGCACTCGCCTAAAAAGTCACCTAAGTGGGACAGGCCCTTCGGACCACTTCTGCAACTTTGCAGTTTGTTTCCTGCACAGCACCAGATAAATGCAGCTGCTTTCAAACAGTTTTAAATAAACAATATAAGGATATTTTTCAAAAAGGAATTTTACACAACCAAAATAACATTTGAACTATTGGAAGGAATTAATTTCAAATGGCTCATCAGATTGTCCGAAATGTTGGGGTTACATTCTATGTATATATTTGTCATGGCAAATCACTTCAGAAAATAGGCAGGAACGGGATGAGGGTGCAGGAGCACAAGACCATATGTCCATAAGGAGAAAGTGTTAATAAAAACAAGAACACTGTACCTAGAGAAAAGACTGCCTGACTAAATAATGTGGGAATTCAAAAAGCTGTAATAAATCCAGTCAGGCCGCAGAGGTGTGGTGCTGAATTATTATGAGAGTATAAAATGTGTTGTGGTATGATGAACTGATCATGAAATAAATTACTTTTATATATTAGAGTACTCAGAGTGTGCCATTGATTTTCAGTGAGAAACAAGAGTGGTATGGATCAATCCATCAATAAATATTAATCACTTTGAATGTTGGAAAATACTAATCATATATTGGAGTTCTATGGTTGTTGCAGAAAGGAAAGCTTCCTGAAGAACAATACTGTGGCCAAAAGTAAAATGAGCCATCTTAGCAATGTATCACCATGACTACCAGCACAATAACAAGGTCAGTGCATGTCTGAGTAGCAGGGTGCATCGCTGTGACAACTGGGCACTATGGAGTGTTGCTTTGACCACATCTGTACCAAGGAATTATGTTGTCTCACAAAGGGCAACAAGGAGGATATAGTGAGTTACAACAAGAAACAGAGTAATTTGAATCACTATATTCAAGAAACAAGGGGATCCCTGTTGTAAAGAGCTCAAACTCACACGGGTTGAAACACAAACATCTTTATTGTTCAGGTCATCAACTACACAGTAGGCATCACACGTTCACACTGCTACTCTGACTGGTAGACAGTGGGTAGGAACTTACACCATGAATGTTATAATTAGGTGGGGTTATAATTACTAAGCATTCTAATTGGCTAACATGCTATAGCCAATCTACATCTCTTCTTCTATAAATGAAACGTAGATAAAGCGTTATCAATACGTTGAGCAAATAAATTGTTAATATTACTTGTCATCTTTCAAATCATGACAATGCTGCCTCTGTGTCATTGCAAGTGTGCATTTTCTGATGAGTTGCGATTGGAATTAAACATCAAGAAATGTCCCTATTTCTGACTATGTGATGGAAAGAAGGTTATTGATAGTCTAGGCCAGGGCACTGTTTTGAAGTATTTCATTGGTGGAATCCTACCACTGGGATGAGTGACCTTTGGGTGGGGTATAACTGCAACCATTGGCATGTATTTCATTTGTCTTTAGTTAAGAATGCAGTAGACAATTATAAATAAATAAAATAATGCAGTAGACAATTATAAATAAATAAAAACGGGTCCGTACATCTGTGGAACTTATCATCGCCCGCCTGGGGCTTCGACATCGGGAAAGAAATGAGAACAGGGGAGAGAAAAGACTTTGCCTTCCATCACAGTGGGTTCACTGTGATGGATGATTTTGTAAATTGAATTGTGTGTATGTCTGTAGGAAATTGTCTTTGCTTGTATGGCTGTGGAAACAAATTTCGTTTGAGCCTCATTGAGGTTCAAATGACATGTAATAAATATTGATTGATTGATTGATATTAAATGTAGCTATCTTGTTAGTAAATAGCTTTTGGAAATCAGATCCAAACCAATGCAACTTATCAAATCTCCACAAAAAACTTTGTTTTCTAAAGAAAACTATAGAAATGTTATTTTAAATTAAAATGTTTCTAGGTTAATTGGCCTGTGTAAAATTGTCCCTAATGTATAGGGTGTGCTTGAGAAAGTGGGATAACATAGAACTAGTGTGAATGGGCAATCAATGGTCAGCCTGGACTCTGTAGGCCAAAGGGTATTTTTCCATGTTGTATCACTAACACTAAACAGCTAAAATAATGTGATTGTTTCTGTACAATATGTCATGCACATATTAGAAATTACAATCTTTTGCATATTAATAGCATCAAAGTAGGGAGGAAACTGGTAGAGTTGAACAGGAAATCACTGTCTAATGCTGAAAATAGTCAAAATGTCCTCCAAACATTCTTAGCTAAGTAGTTTGCTTAAAGAACAACATCATAACCATGGTTATAGGATCAACTGGACGTAAAATCTTGCCTTTGGGAAAAAAAAACCTCCTCACTAAGTGTCAACATAATTTGGAAAACCAGTGTTCGGGGTAATTCAAATATTTGCACTATATTTTCTATCCTTATTACTGTAATTTATACTGGAATATCCAAATATTTATATGTTTTCTTTCAAGATAATTAAATCAGATTTTCTTCCAATTTGCATTCTTTAACTCCGAGGGAAACAGCTAAGCTGGTGACAAAGTGGTTTCTACTTTCAATCTGGCAATGAATTTTGGGCATTCTTCTCCATTCTCTCACCCCAACCATGGACTGTTTACCCTCCTACCATCCAGGAGGCGCTACAGGTCTCTCCGTTGCCGAACCAGCAGGTCGAGGAACAGCTTCTTTCCGGCGGCTGTCACTCAACTCAACAACGTACCTCGGTGACTGCCAATCACCACCCCCCCCCCGGACACTTATTATTATTTATTCAAATTGTTTGTTATGTCGCTCTTCCAGGGAGATGCTAAATGCATTTAGTTGTCTCTGTACTGTACACTGACAATGACAATTAAAATTGAATCTGAATCTGAATCTTGAATCTGAATCTGATTCATAACGCAATAAAGGAAATGGTGAGCACTAGCTGAGGGTCATAGCCCATCTCTGTTTTCGCAAAAGCTGAATGATAAAGTGAATAAAAATGTATTAAAATCTGTGATTCAGCATAATGTGAGCCACTCAGTAACAATCGTCAACCATTAAGGTAGAATGCTGCTTGATGCTACTCACAGTCAGCATCTTCATTCACTTAATCCATTAGTTAGAAATAAAGCAATTGCGTTTTACAAATTAGCCGTATTTTATGGTAGTCAACTGCAAGTAATTGATTCACATTCCATTTAACTTTATGCTTCAATATAATGATTTAATATTTAACCTGAAAAGAAAGGTGCTGGGGTCTGACCCACTCTGGGTTCCCATCACTTTCTTCATGGCAGTATTAATAGAGAAGAGTTCCAAAAATAACCTACAGGCTGAAAAGAACATCCTTTTTTGATTCTGCATAAAATCTCCCCCAAAGGAAGCAAAATATATTTCAGTGTATTCTCAGGAGGATGAGAAGTATGTTTTATCTCTGAGCATTTTGGTATAATTTAATGGCACCCATTGTGTGGGTAAAAGGAAGCAAGAGTAAACAGATGGATATCAGCACTGGCATGACCTTTCTTCACAATGAAAAACTACAGGATATGCGACATAGGATTATACATCCAGTCTGTTGTTTCACAGCAAGTGCCAGTCAGAAAATAGATACTAAATGAGAATAACAAAGCGAAAGTGAAGATAATGAAAATAAATTATAAAACCAAAATGACAAACTAATGTTATGAAATACATGCCTGCAATTTCTATATTTATTAATTAATTGATTGAATTATACAGCATAGAACAGGCCCTTCGGCCTGCTGATTCCACACCAATCATCGATCACCCATTCATGCTTGTTCTATGTTATCCCACTTTTGCATCCACTCCTTGTACACTAGGGGCAATTTACAGATATGTAGGATGTAGGAGGAAACCGGAACACTCAAGTGGTCACAGGGAGACCTGACAAACTCCACACAGAATGCACCCGAGGACAGGATCAAACCTGGATGGCTGGCGCTTTCAGACACTGTGCTGCCCTTTTGTGACACAAGTTGAATGATATTCCATATTCAATACAGAAAATCAGAGAAAGGTGTTAGGACATAGATAACTTGGTTGAACAAATCACTTTTCAGAAGGTCTTTAAAATGATGCTAGAAAACAGTGGCATAAATGCTCAAGAAAATAGTGCCAGAGAATACCACTAAGGCCATTGAGAGCTTCTACTATTATGGATTTAGGTGAAAGGCACAACGTTACAGTCATAGAGATGGAAAGGATGTTGAATAAGTTGCAGAGACAGTGGAGGGAGGTACAATAGTTGTAAGTTCATTGTTTTTGTATGAATCAGGATGTGCAGGCCGGGAAAGACAGAAGTGATAAGCAAACAAGATTTAATGTGGAACAGGATGAATCGGTTTCTGACCTGCCTCCGAATTTTAGACATGTCAAAGTTTTTATCGAGTGGAGAACAAGAGTCATGCAGGAAAACTAGTGCTAAACGCAAAATATATTGTTTCATGTTGCTAGAAGAAAATTAACAGATTAGAAACTGATACAATAATAGATCTCGATGATGGTGTGAAAATAGGAATTGAAACTTTTCTCTGGATTTAAGGTTTAGCCAGCCTAACTTGACAGGAGAAAATAGTTCAGGAACAGGTGAGCCAGTGATTAGACTTATTCATTTACTCTGTTTTCTCTATTTTTCTAACCTGGCCAAAATGCTTTCCTATTTATTATTTTTTTACTTTTAGTGAAGGGTTAATTTAACTTATTTTTGCAAATATGCTTGGAATCACCTTTATTTCCCACAGCTTCTGCGAGTCATATTATTAAAGTCAAAATACAAACTGCTGAAGAAACGCAGCGGGTCAAGCAGCATCTGGTTGGAACTCTTGCATCTTATTATTAAAGTGTAAACTACTCAGGTGCCTTCTAGATAAAGGACTCCAGGGGGCAGCAACACATAGTTACAGTTAACCCTTAGGATGGCCTCCAAACTTTTCGGTATGAGGGCCATATTATATATTTGGCACAATTTTGTGGGCCATAAGAAAAAATAAAGAAATGTCAGTTTTATAAATTTAATTAACGCCAAAAAGAACTTAAGTAAAACAAATGGAAGAAATTCAAAACAAGACTTGTAGCCATCAACCAAGGTTAAGTTAAAGGGCAGGTGAATTAAGTTATATACACACTTATCGGTTCCCCACCGAGATGATTGTTGCAGCGAGTCGAGAGCATGGCTAAACCCTGCCTCTCCAACACCCTGGCCTTCCGCTCTCTCTCTCCCCCCCCCCCCCCCCACCCCCACACATGGCAACTCTAACCAAACCAGATGGAGGAAGCTGTGACGTGCCCTAACTGACATCGACCAATGGAAGCGGAAGAAGCAGCTTTAGCCGGGTTACTCTAAATATAAATGTTGAAAAGGCTCTGAAGATCACATCCAAACTAGAGATTTCCTATTAATGGAGTGCACATCATTCTGTGGTTAGATGGCCGTCAAGTGGAAGAAGAATGTGAGCGTGAATGCCCATCAGCAATTCACACATCTATCTGGACTATTACATTGAATGTGCAATCAGTTCAATGTATAGGTACAGCATTGGATGGGTTGATGGAAAATTGCTCAGCATGTGGTATATTCCACTGGGATTCGATTCCCATGCGTGTTATTTTCAATAGACTTTTGATTTTAGTTTCTCTGCACCCACATTAATATTTAGGGTAAACTCCTGACAAACACCTTCGACAAACGCTGCCTTGACCCATTCGTCTGCAGCAACATCGCCACTTATAAACAATAAATGCATGGCCATTTGATAGCTTTCAAGTTGCTCTGACAATTTACCCTTTGGCCCAACAAATACAACGGGGTAATTGGTCTGCGAATAATTGATCTTTTTCCCTTTATTCCCCACTGTCAAAATGTAGGGGGAGAATCTGCCTTTTGTAAAATAAATCGGAGGGATTTTAAAAAACAGCTGCAATCATTTGTTACGTTACAGTTGTACAAGATAATTGGGCAACATGGTGGCACAGTCTTAAGTTGCTGCCATATAGCGCCAGTGTGCTGTGTTCATTCCTGAATACGGGTGCTGTCTGTACAGAGTTTGTACGTTCTCCCACTGACCTGCATAGATTTTCTCTGGGAGCTCCAGTTTCCTTACAGGTTTGTATAGGAAGGAACTACATATGCTGGATATACACCGATGATTCGTAGATGAATTGGGTTGGTATAATTGTCCCTAGTGTGTGTGCGCGTGTGTATAGGATAGTGTTAGTGGTGGAGGGTGGGGGGTATGGGGCGAGCGAAGGGCCTGTTTCCGCGCTGTAAGTTCTGACGTGCAAGTTCCTGCACTACCACAGAACCCGCGAAATAGCCCGCCACACGGAATGTGTTAAGAGCTTGCTGCGGCCCGGATACAATCTCATGGTGGGCCGAATGAGGCCCGCGGGCCATAGTTTGCAGACCCCTGCCTTAGGACATTGTTTTTACACAGTTATAAAAAAGAGAATAATCAAATGGTGTTTTTCTTTGTTACATCCTCTATCCCTCAAATTTTATTCTCCTTTTTCACGAACATTCTGTTGTGCTCAAACATCACGCTCATCAATTCTGGGGAACTGCTTCATTAGTAACTAGTTAAGTACTTACATATAATAGGTAAAGGAAAAGTAGGTAGAAATTCCAGGGTTACAGCAAAAGAGCAGGGAAATGCGACTAATGGGATAACATTAAAATAAGTGGTGTTTATAAAATGGGACAAACTTATTTCTTGTGCGCTTCATTGGTTTATCATCCTGTCAAGTGTTTCCATTCTTCAGTGGTCCATGAAAATGAAAATTCTTAAATGCAATTTGAGACAGATGATAAACGTTTAGATAAGTGACCACCACAATCAAAGTTGATCTTATTGTTCTATGGTTATATGGTTATAAAGTTGATCTTATTGTTTTAATCTCAATAGACAATAGGTGCAGGAGTAGGCCATTTGGTCCTTTGAGTTGGCGCCGCCATTCAATGTGATCATGGCTGATCATTCCCACTCAGTACCCCGTTCCTGCCTTCTCCCCATATCCCCTATCTTTAAGAGCCATATCTAGCTCTCTCTTGAAAGTATCCAGAAAATGAGGCTGAGAATTCCACACACTCACAACTCTCTGTGAGAAAAAGCGTTTCCTCGTCTCCATTCTAAATGGCTTACTCCTTATTCTTAAACTGTGGCCCCTGGTTCTGGACTCCCCCAACATCGGGAACTTGTTTCCTGCCTCTAGCGTGTCCAGGCATAGAAGCTGCATATTTGTCTTATTTTCCACTCACCAGTCCAGGAGTACTGAGGCAGATGTTATCACCTTGAAAGCATGCCCAATTGAGGTCAGCTGAGCCAGAGCAAAGAAGGGATGCTTTTATTCTGCAATAGTTCAGTCTCCTGATTTCAATTAGTGTTTCTCTACATTTATCAATCAATTCTTTTATGGAAGGGCGGAAACAGGCCCTTCGGCCCACCGAGTCGCGGCATTCAGTGATCACCCTGTACACTACCACTATCCTACACACTAGGGACAATTTACAATTTTTACCAAATGCAATTGACCTACAAAGCTGTACTTCTTTGGAGTGTGGGAGCAAACTAGTGCACCCACGCGGTCACAGGAAGCTTTTCACTGTACCTCGATACACGTGACAATAAACTAAAACTGAAACTGAACTGAGAATATACAAACTCTATACAGGCAGCACCCATACTCAGCATTGAACCCAGGTGTCTGATGCTGGAAGGCAGTAACTCTACCACTGTGGGAGAAAATCGGAAACCCACATGGTCACAAGGAGAACTCCACACTGACAGCATCTGAGGCCGAGTCTCTCGAACTGTGAGGCAGCAGCTTTACAAACTGTACCATTGTGCCCACGTCTTCACATGACGAGAAGCTGCATTCCATACTATTTTTCTGCTAGGCAATAGCAATGCTGAAGTGGCAGTGGTCGGATCATGAAATGCTACCATCCTGCCAGAGGACAAAGTCGCATCAACGCCCACCATGCCACTGCCTCAGGAATCTTAGCACATAGCTAAGGCAAGATTGACAGACTGTCATAACACCCTGAGTGTATATTTTCATGTTGGTGTCAACAGAACAGGACTTGAAGCACGCAGCAGCTGCAAGACGAGCTTGCATGGCTTGAGTTTCTGCAGTACCATTCAGACATAGTGTGACTTCTGCTTGTGCTGCATGGAACAGCAACATTGGTCACTCGATACCTCGTTATGACTGTATATATGAGAGCATTAATGATCTCATACTGGAAATAATTGTCTCCAAGCTCTGCCGGCAATCTGGTACAAATGTAATGCTGGATTCTTCTATACCCCTTGAGTTGCATGCACTTTCAGGCAGGTCAGCCAATGTCTCCGCAATGTGTTGCACATATATCAGCCTTCTTCTGTTCACTGCCCAATCACCCAGTGGGAAGGCAGTACATCTGAGTGTTGCCCTGGTCTTAGCAACTCATGCCCAGTGTCTCACCGCTTGCCTCCAAGGCCACTTTTACGTTACATAAATTGTCAATATCTGACCATTAATGGAAATCTTAAATTGAGTGGTATTGTATCCTCACTTTATTTTCCCTTGCCTATTACTGCCAGATCTGTGGCAAATTGACAAATTTGTAACCACCTTTGAATTTATCAGTAGTCTCACAGTATGAATGTGTAACTCTTGGATTAATGACAATGTCTGTGTTGAACATGCCTAGTTAAATTAATTTTCTCAGCCTGCATGTGATACATATCCTGCCATCCCTGAATATCCCATGTGCCTATCTAAAAGCCTCACAAATGCCACTATCATACCTGCATCCAGCAAACAAAAACCTCCAAAGGATCGTCTTAGTTATTGTGATTGAAGAGGGAAGAGCCCAGTGTCGTATCCCCAGCAACCTGGCAGTCGCAAAATCATATAGAAGACAGTCCTTCTTCTCGAAGCTTAGCTTGTGGTGTGAGGCTAGCAGTAGCCCCAGCTCTTTGGGTCGAGCCTTTTTGGAGTCAGGTTGTTGTGAATGCAGCCAAAAGCAGGTGGTAAAACTCCATCCAAAACTAAATACTGTCACAAGATCAACAGTCAACAAGCACTATAAGGCAAAACAGAAAATAACTTTACAGAGAGAATTTAAGAGAGAGTGAAAACAGGAAACACTTACGACCTCAGTTGGGACATGACAAAATGCTAAATTTAAGCACATTACTAACAAGAAGATAAGAAGTTAACAGGATTACTCATTGTGGACACTGAGAAAGCAATACATATTGATTGTGGACAATTACTGAACAAAGAGCATTGATTGCACACAATGGATGGACACAGTTTTATAAACTGAGAAATTGATTGTGAATGATGGATAGATAAAGAATATTGATTTTGACATTTAAAACACATTTAAAAAATATTTGTGAAGTAGTTCAATGGGAATTAACTGTGTTCTGTGCAAATAATTTTAACCATTTTGACTTGGACAAATATTAATCGATAGCAAATTATTTCAGTCTGAATAAGGGCCCTGACCATTAACATCATTATATGTAACAACAAATGGTAATTCTAAAGCATGACGTCCAACTTTCAACGTACAATATACTAGTGAGAAAGGTTTAAGAAAGAGCTGCAGATGCTGGAAAAATCAAAGGTTGACAAGAATGCTGGAGAAACTCAGCGGGTGAGGCAGCATCTATGGAGCGAAGGAATAGGTGGTTTCGGGCCAAGACAAGGTCTTGGTTAACATTCAAAATTCCACAGGATTCTTGGCTATTCAACTTCAAATTAATTGTCAGCCACTTACCAGGACACCAATTCTTGTCACTGTTAGCCTGGGACAGTGAAATAACTAAGTATCCAGATATCGTAGGCCCCCCTCGGTCATGACTGACCATGGGTGATGCATCCTAGTTGTTGGCTGCTTGCTCCAAACCTCGGCTAGAGCAGCGTCGCCTGTGGCTGAAGAGACCAATGCGGGAGTGTCAGTTTCTGTCGCAAATGTCACATTTGTGTGTGGTCTCTGGTTTGTTGAAGTTGCTGCGCTCCTTTCTGTGTGCCCGCTTGTCTGCCGCTGCGTTCAACAGTTTCTCTTCCCCCGATTTGAGATGTTGGTTCAGGTACCTCTCCACCTCGTGCGGTCAGCTGCAAGGCTCTCCCCAGGGCTCCACATCGATGTCGAGCGCCTTCATACCTCTCTTGCAGACGTCCTTGTAACATAGCTGGGAGTGGCCGATGGTTCTCCTCCCAGATGTCAGCTCTCCATAGAGGATGTATTTTGGAATACAGCCATCCTCCATGCGGTGGACATGGCCCAGCCACCGCAGTCTGCGCTGCCTGAGTAGAGTGTACATACTGGGAAGGCCAGCGTGAGACAGGATCTTGGCATTGGACACTCAGTCTTGCCAGGATATGCCCAGGATACGGCGGATGCTTCTCAGGTGAAAGTTGTTGAGTCTTCTCTCCTGCCTGGCATATGTAGTCCATGTCTCACTGCCATATAGCAGCGTGCTGTTGACACAGTCGTTGTACACTGCTATCTTTGTCTTCACTGTCAGCTTTGGGTTGGTCCACAGTCAAGTTGTGAGGCGAGCGAGAGTTGTAGCTGGCTTCCCGATCCTCTTATCAATCTCTGTATCCAAGGAGAGGTTGTCGGTGATGGTGGAGCCGAGGTACGTGAACTGATGGACGGCATCAAGTTTGTAGTCCTCGATGGTGATGACAGGCGGCGCCTCTGTAACCTGCCCCAGGACGTTCGTCTTCTTCAGGCTGATGGTCAGCCCAAAGTCCTTGCATGCCCGATAGAAGCGGTCCATCAGTGACTGTAGTTCCTGTGGGACACAACTGCAGCGTTGCCAGCAAACAACATGTCTCTGATGAGAGCTTCACGTACTTTTCTCTTTGCTCTGAGGCGGGTGAGGGGAGAATGGAGAACACTCTCAGCGGCTTGGCGTTTCCAAATCGGCCACTTCCTACCGGAGACCACGGCTCCCGAAGTCTACAGGCCAAATTTTGTAGAGCAGACAAATCGCGGGGTACAGGTGCAAAGTTCCCTGAAAGTAGACAACACAAGTGGACAGGGTGGTAAGGAAGGACATGTTTGCCTTCTTTACAATGATTCACTATATCTGGGTATTGAGTACAGGAGTTGGGATGTCATGCTACACATATACAGGACATTGGTGAGACCACATGAGGAGCACTGGATGCAGTTCTGGTTGCCCTGCTCTAAGAATGATGTCACTAAGCTGGAAAGGTGCAGCAGAACAGATTTGCCGTGGTGTTACCAGCTTGATCGAAATTCCGAAGTCGGAATGGAGAACACTCTCAGCGGCTTGGCGTTTCCAAATCGGCCACTTCCTACCGGAGACCGCGGCTCCCGAAGTCCACAGGTCAAGCTGGTCGGAGATTTAACATTGGCGATCCTCGGCAAAAGATCCCAGGACTCCGCGATGTTAAAGTTAGCTGGAAGCTCCGCAACCACAGCTCCACGATGTTAAAGCAGCAGGCCCAACACTCCGGAACTCCAACACGGCGATCCCCAGCAAGGCATCGCCCGCTCCGCGATGGATTTCAGTGCTGCGCCGCTGCTGAAGCTCTGGCTGGTCTCCGGCCGGAAAGGCCACACCAATTCAGATGGTAGGCTGTGGAGGGGGGGGGGGCGAAGATGCGACTTGGAGAAAAGACGCATCCTCGACCAGGAAGTGACTGAGAAAATGGTTTCCCCATCCACCACATAAAAAAGACTAAGAAACCTCCAAAACCATACTTTTTTTACACACTAAAATAGCAAAAAGGGTGAAATGACACACAAACTGCTGGTGAGGCTGCCGCGCGCGGCGCCACCCGATGCAACCGAGAGCCGTCGGAGGGATCACAGAGGGAGGAGCAACACCCGAGCGATAAGGATAAAACCTGAGCGGGGGCTTGTTGCTTACAGAGGCCCGGGAGCCGTTGGAGCGGTCACAGAGGGAGGAACCAAAATCGGCAACGTTCCATTCGCATTTCAAAACAAGTGGGCTTGAGGAAGCTGCTGATTGGTGGAAGGAGACAAGAGGGAGCAGCTGATTGGGAGTCAGATCCCTGCTGATTTCTTCCAGCAGTTTGTATTGTATTGTATTGTACATTGTACTTTGTATTGTATCCTGGGTAAGAGGGGAGTATGAGGGCCAGGGCAGTTTACTGTTCTGGATGTCAGATGTGGGAGGTCAAGGAATCTGACAGCCTTCCAGACGTCCACATCTGCGCCAGGTCGAGATGGGGCTCCTAAGGGACCGTATTAGGAACCTGGAGCAGCAGCTCGATGACCTCCGTCTGGTCAGGGAGAGCGAGGAAGTCATTGAGAGGAGTTACAGAGAGGTAGTCACTCCAAGACCACAGGAGGTAGGTAAGTGGGTCACGGTTGGGAGAGGTAAGGGGCACAGGCAGGGACTAGAGAGTACCCCGGTGGCTGTACACCTTGACAATAAGTACTCCTGTTTGAGTACTGTTGGGGGAGACAGCCTACCTGGGGGTAGCGATAGCGGCTGGGCCTTCGGTATAGAGACCGGCCTGTTGCCCAGAAGGGTAAGGAAAAGAGAGGAGGGCATTAGTAATAGGGGACTCTATAGTTAGGGGGTCAGATAGGCGATTCTGTGGACACAGTCGGGAGACCCGGATGGTAGTTTGCCTCCCTGGTGCCAGGGTCTGGGATGTGTCTGAACATGTCCAAGATATCCTGAAGTGGGAGGGAGAGGAGCCCGAGGTCGTGGTACATATAGGTACCAATGACATAGGTAGAAAAAGAAAAGAGGTCCTGAAAGAAGAATTTAGGGAGTTAGGAGGAGAGTTAAAGAGAAGGACCACAAAGGTAACAATCTCGGGATTACTGCCTGTGCCATGCGACAGTGAGAGTAGGAACGGAGCAAGGTGGAGGATAAATGCGTTGCTGAAGGACTGGTGCAGAGGGCAGGGATTCAAGTTTCTGGATCATTGGGACCTCTTTTGTGGAAGGTGCGACCTGTACAAAAAGGATGGGTTGCTCTTGAACCCGAAGGGGACCAATATCCTGGCGGGGAGATTTGCAAAGGCTACTGCGGAGACTTTAAACTAGAACGGTTGGGGGGAGGCACTCAAATAGGGAAAGCTAGTAGTCAGAGTGTGAGGCAGAGCAGGGTATCACTTGGTCACAAAATGTAGGGGAGAAAGAAGAAAAAGATAATAAACAGAGAATACAAGGGGGTGGGTTTCGTAAATGTGTATATTTTAATGCTAGGAGCATTGTAAGAAAGGTGGATGAGCTTAGAGCCTGGATTGACACCTGGAAGTATGATGTTGTGGCGATCAGTGAAACATGGTTGCAGGAGGGCTGTGATTGGAAACTAAATATTCTAGGATTTCGTTGCTTCAGGTGTGATAGAATTGGAGGGGAGAGAGGTGGAGGTGTTGCATTGCTTGTCAGGGAAGATATTACAGCAGTGCTTTGGCAGGATAGATTAGAGGGCTCGTCTAGGGAGGCTATTTGGGTGGAACTGAGACATGGGAAAGGTGTAGCAACACTTATAGGGGTGTATTGTAGACCGCCTAATGGGGAGCAAGAATTGGAAGAGCAAATATGTAAGAAGATCGCAGATATTAGTAGTAAGCACAAGGTAGTGATTGTGGGAGATTTCAATTTTCCACATTTAGACTGGGAAACACATTCTGTAAATGGGCTGGATGGTTTGGAGTTTGTAAAATGTGTGCAGGATAGTTTTTTGCAGCAATACATAGAGGTACCTACTAGAGAAGGGGCAGTGCTGGACCTCCTGTTAGGAAATGAGACAGGTCAGTTGGCGGAGGTATGTGTTGGGGAACAGTTCGGGACCAGTGATCACAATACCATTAGTTTCAATATAATTATGGAGAGGGTCAGAATTGGATCTAGGGTTGAGATTTTTGATTGGTGAAAGGCTAACTTTGAGGAGATGCGAAAGGATTTAAAAGAAGTGAATTGGGACATTTTGTTTGACGGGAAGGATGTGGAGGAGAAATGGAGGACATTTAAAGATGAAATTTTAAGAGTACAGAATCTTTAAATGTCCTTTAATGACATTTAAAGGACATTTAAACGTCTTTATGTCCCTGTTCGGTTGAAAGGAAATAGTAAAAATTGGAAAGAGCCATGGTTTTCAAGGGAAATTGGACGCTTGGTTCGGAAAAAGGGAGAGATTCAAGATTCAAGATTCAAGATTCAATTTATTTGTCATTTGGACCCCTTGAGGTCCAAACGAAATGACGTTTCTGCAGCCATACATTACAAACAAATAGACCCAAGACACAACATAATTTACATAAACATCCATCACATTGCTGTGATGGAAGGCCAAAAAACCTATCTCTCCACAGCACTCTCCCCCCCCCACCCCCCTGATGTCGGAGTCAAAGTCAAAGCCCCCGGCTGGCGATGGCAATTGTCCCGCGGCCATTAAAGCCACGCCGGGTGATGGAAGGTCGCACACCGGGTTCTTGATGTTAGAGCCCCCGGCGTGCGCTCGCAGAGTCCCGCAGCCATTCCAAGCCGCGCGGGTCGGTGATGTAAGGCCCCGCTCCAGGAGCTCTTCGATCCCGCAACTCGGGCGGGAGAAGTCACCGTTGCGAGAGCCATGAAAAGCGGTCTCCATCCAGGGACCCGCGGGCTCCCGGTGCCGCCGTCCGCCAGACCCTCAGTTGCAGCCTCCGAATCTCTGGAGGTCGGGCCGCTGCAGCAGCAGCGCTCCACCAGCGCTCCACCCGTTCTGGACTCGGCCAGCTCCGCGACGGTGAGGTGAGTCGTCGGCACCAGAGCCCCCCGGTCTTCTCCTGTTGGAGGCCGCTCCTCGTTGCAGCCCCAACGACAACGGAGACCCGACAAAGAAAAGGTCGGGTCTCCCGTGCAGGGAGAGATTAAAGGTTACCCCCCCCCCCCTCCCTCCCACCCCACCCCCCCACACACACACCCCAACAAAAAATAACAAAAACTACATAAAAACATAGACAGAAAATAATAAAAACGCAGACCGGCTGCAGAGGCCGCTGCTGACGAGAGTCGCGCCGCCTACCGTATATCTGGAGATCTACAATAATTATAGGCAGCATGGAGTAAATGAGGTGCTTGAGGAGTATAAAGAATGTAAAAAGAATCTTAAGAAAGAAATTAGAAAAGCTAAAAGAAGATATGAGGTTGCTTTGGCAAGTAAGGTGAAAGTAAACCCAAAGGGTTGCTACAGCTATATTAATAGCAAAAGGATAATGAGGGATAAAATTGGTCCATTAGAGAGTCAGAGTGGCAGCTATCTGCAGAGCCAAAAGAGATGGGGGAGATATTGAGGAAGTACTGACACTTTTGAAAAATATAAAAGTGGATAAGACTCCAGGTACTGACAGGATATTTCCTAGGACATTGAGGGAAGTTAGTGTAGAAATAGCAGGGGCTATGACAGAAATATTTCAATTGTCATTAGAAACGGGAATAGTGCCAGAGGATTGGCGTACTGCGCATGTTGTTCTATTGTTTAAAAAGAGTTCTAAGAGTAAACCTAGCCATTATAGACCTGTTAGTTTGACGTCTGTGGTGGGCAAATTAATGGAAAGGATACTTAGAGATAATATATATAAGCATCTGGATAAACAGGGTCTGATTAGGAACAGTCAACATGGATTTGTGCCTGGAAGGTCATGTTTGACTAATCTTCTTGAATTTTTTGAAGAGGTTACTCGGGAAATTGATGAGGGTAAAGCAGTGGATGTTGTCTATATGGACTTCAATAAGGTTCCTCATGGAAGGTTGGTTAAGAAGATTCAATTGTTGGGTATTAATGGTGGAGTAGCAAGATGGATTCAACAGTGGCTGAATGGGAGATGCCAGCGAGTAATGGTGGATGGCTGTTTGTCAGGTTGGAGGCCGGTGACTAGTGGGGTGCCACAGGGATCTGTGTTGGGTCCACTGTTGTTTGTCATGTTGTAAGTTATTGGGGCAAATCCTCCAAAATTATGGAAGAACTCGGATAAGGACATGGACATTTTAAAAAGACAGATTTGCTGGCTGCAACGGAAAAACCCCCAATCCACAAAGAAAGAATCAGTTTCAAACCTGTCCGGCCTGTGGACATGGGCAACACACAACTGTGCGAATGGTGTGGGCATGAAAGGCTGAGACAGAGATAACGAGATTATCTTGGAAACACAAAGGAAGGTACCAAGCCTCAGCAGACGGTGGTAAACAGGCCAGCAGCAAGCACAATCACCATCGTGGATGACCCATCCATCAGGACAATGGGAGCCCATCCAGGCGATGGGATAGGGATCAGGCTGAGGGATCATGACATCAGCAAACCCCTTATCATCGGAAGCCTATTGTTCATGCCAGATCGAAACTGGGAATCATCAAAAGAACCCTTTTATCCAGAGGACCAGCTGGGGGTTTCAAAGGAAACTCAGGTATAAAAGTCGGAGTCAAACCAGAACTCTCTCTCTTTCTGCTCTGCTGGACGGCTCGTGAGCCTGCATCAACCTAGCTGTAAGTATCCCAGTGACCTGGTGAAATTCCCGAAATAGGATAGAGGTTGAGAGGAGAAAGGGAAAGGGGGAGTGTACTTGCGAGTAAAATTGTGTAAAGTAAGTTTTACGACGTGCCCGATAGCTTTCCGTCCATAGTCTTAGTTTAAAGCATAAGTTTAGCCACGTATTATGTAGTGTTGGTGAGATTCGATTTCTCATTGTTTAATAAAGCCTGTAAATTTTAGACTTGCTTTGCGTCCATCTTAGTTTCTGTTTTCTCTCATCAGCACACTCTGGTCAATTCAACCTTTTATCATATCCCACCATAATTCCGAGGTCTAGGACCTAGGGGAATCCCTTTTGTTTTATTCTCTCTCTTGGAAACCGCTCGAGTGGAGTGGTGGCCGTTTGACCCTCCGACAAGGGAGAGAATAACTCGGGCAGTTGGGCCCGAAGTGGAGTAAAGGGAAAACGAAACCCCTACAATGTAAATCAATGATCTGGATGGTAGTGTGGTAAAATGGATTAGTAAGTATGCAATGATACAAAGATAGGTGGTGTTGTGGATAATGAAGTAGATTTTCAAAGTCTACAGGGAGATTTAGGCCATTTGGAAGAGTGGGCTGAAAGATGGCAGATGGAGTTTAATGCTGATAAGTGTGAGGTGCTACATCTTGGCAGGACAAATCAAAATAGGACGTACATGGTAAATGGTAGCGAGTTGAGGAATGCAGTTGAACAGAGGGATCTAGGAATAACCGTGCACAGTTCCCTGAAGGTGGAATCTCATGTAGATAGGGTGGTAAAGAAAGCTTTTGGTGTGCTGGCCTTTATAAATCAGAGAATTGAGTATAGAAGTTGGGATGTAATGTTAACATTGTACAAGGCATTGGTGAGGCCAATTCTGGAGTATGGTGTACAATTTTGGTCGCCTAATTATAGGAAGGATGTCAACAAAATAGAGAGAGTACAGAGGAGATTTACTAGAATGTTGCCTGGGTTTCAGCAACTAAGTTACAGAGAAAGATTGAACAAGTTAGGTCTATATTCTTTGGAGCACAGAAGGTTAAGGGGGGACTTGATAGAGGTCTTTAAAATGATGAGAGGGATAGACAGAGTTGACGTGGATAAGCTTTTCCCATTGAGAGTAGGGAAGATTCAAACAAGAGGACATGACTTGAGAATTAAGGGACAGAAGTTTAGGGGTAACATGAGGGGGAACTTCTTTACTCAGAGAGTGGTAGCTGTGTGGAATGAGCTTCCAGTGGAAGTGGTGGAGGCAGGTTCGATTTTATCATTTAAAAATAAATTGGATAGGTATATGAACGGGAAAGGAATGGAGGGTTATGGTCTGAGTGCAGGTAGATGGGACTAGGGGAGAATAAGTGTTCGGCACGGACTAGAAGGGCCGAGTTGGCCTGTTTCCGTGCTGTAATTGTTACATGGTTATATGGTTATAAGAGAGGCTGAATAGGCCATGACTTTATCCCCTGCAGCGTAGGAGGTGACCTTTTCAAGGTAATAAAAAATCATGAGAGGTATAGATAATGCGATAGTGGAAATATTTACCCTTCCAGTCCCTTCTCTAGAGTAAGGTGCCCAGAACTAGAAGGCATAGGCTTAAGGTGAGAAGGGAAAGATGTAAGAGAGACCTGAGGGGCACTTTCTTCAAACAGAGGGATTAAGCTGCCAGAAGAAGCTGTTACTATGTAAGCCCTGGCCCTGGTTTGACTTACCAAAATGCACACCTCAACCTTGTCTGATTTAAATTCTTTTTGCTATTCCTTGGCCCTCTACCCTAGTTGATTAAAACCCTTTTGTAAACTAAGTTAGCCTATCTTGCTGTCCATTAAACCACCAATTTTGGTGTTATTTTAAACTTCACAGAATTGTGATGTGTAATGGGCAGTTGGACAGTTTTATGGATAGGAAAGGTTTAGAGGGATATATGCGAAACGCAGGCAAGTGGGACTAGCTCAACTAGAAAACTTGTCTGAAATGGAAGTCTTGGGCTGAACGGCCTATTTCCATGTCGGATAACTTTGTGCCCATATGGAAGATGAGGTTCTATTTCTCAAGTTTGCTTCGGACATAATCGTTCAGAGTGGGATAGAAGTGGCAGGCAATGGGAATCTCTGGATCTCCTGTAGACTGAATGCAGGTCCTCAACAAAGCTCTCACTAATCCTGAGTAATTGCTGCTTCACCTAGAAAGATTATTTGTGTCTCTGGATGATGGGATGGGAAGAGATGTCTATTTCATGGAAAAATATTTAGAAGAATAGAATGCCTTTTATTGTCATTCAAACAGACAAGGTTTGAACAAAATTTCTTATATGGATAGTTCTGCCTGCTGCTTGGATTTTGTTCCATGCAAATAATTTGATTTAGTATAGTATCTGATTTCATTCTCATCCATCCAGTTCTGATTACAATGTCGGAATGAGTAAACCCTTGTGGTCATCTATAATGAACAAACGCGGGCAAGATTTTTATAACTACATATTTTACCCACCAAGTAATTCGTTGGTTTCATTTATTGTGAATAATGAAGTGGCTATTTTCTTGTGTCATATAAACCTGTATGGCATCTTACATTGTGGGAAGATCGTTTTTTCAATGTAGAGTGGGGAAAGGATTTGTAGGATTCAAATTAATGTTTCAAATATCTTCTCATATTCATCTCCAAATTACACACAATTTGAGACATTGGTAAAATCTTATTTGGGTTAGCTCTAATGGAATTAGAAATGTAACTGCTCGGATTCTGATTTTTTAATTGAAGACATACTTTGTCAGAGAGCTGAAGCAAGCTCTACATATTCCAGTTTGAACAGCTCAAAGGATACAGGGAGATAAAGCAAAAAAAACGATTGTCTATAACAAGTGGGTAGACAAAAATGTTGGAGAAACTCAGCAGGTGAAGCAGCATCTATGGAGCGAAGGAAATAGACAACGTTTCGGGCCAAAATCCTTGTTCAGGTCATAAGCAGTGAAATAAGCAGACTAGGCAATAGACAATAGACAATAGGTGCAAGAGTAGACCATTCGGCCCTTCAAGCCAGCACCGCCATTCAATGTGATCATGGCTGATCATCCCCAATCAGAACCTCGTTCTTGCCTTCTCCCCATATCCCCTGACTCCGCTATTTTTAAGAGCCCTATCTAGCTCTCTCTTGGAAGCATCCAGAGAACCTGCCTCCACCGGCCTCTGAGGCAGAGAATTCCGCAGATTCACCACTCTCTGTGAGAAAAAGTGTTTGCTCGTCTCCATTCTAAATGGCTTATTCCTTATTCTTAAACTGTGACCCCTGGTTCTGGACTCCCCCAACATCGGGAACATGTTTCCTGACTAATGGGAATGAAGATTAATGTGGAGAAATGCAAGGTGATGCATTTTAGTTGAAAGAATGAGTGGAGACAACACTGAGCAAAGGATATTGTTTGAAAGGAATGTGGGAGTAGAGACACTGGAGTGGTGAGGTGGAGTGGCATGTGTGCAGTTAAAATGGATTACACAACGTGGACTTTATCCACAGATTAGATAAGATTAGTTTATTGTCACATACAACAGGGTGTACTAAAATTCTTTGTTTGCATGAAGCATGACAAGAAGCAACAGTATATATCGAACGATATATCGAACAATAAATGAGTGCAAAACAGCAGAATGATGCAATATTGTGGTGCATAATCCAAGTAATGCAAAAGATTATTAAAGTACATGAGTTAAGAGTATACAGTATGTATATACATTTATGTATATATTTGACAAGGTTCCTCATGGAAGGTTGGTTAAGAAGGTTCAATGGTTGGGTATTAATGGTGGAGTAGCAAGATGGATTCAACAGTGGCTGAATGGGAGATGCCAGAGAGTAATGGTGGATGGTTGTTTGTCAGGTTGGAGGCCAGTGACGAGTGGGGTGCCACAGGGATCTGTGTTGGGTCCACTGTTGTTTGTCATGTACATCAATGATCTGGATGATGGTGTGGTAAATTGGATTAGTAAGTATGCAGATGATACTAAGATAGGTGGGGTTGCGGGTAATGAAGTAGAGTTTCAAAGTCTACAGAGAGATTTATGCCAGTTGGAAGAGTGGGCTGAAAGATGGCAGATGGAGTTTAATGCTGATAAGTGTGAGGTGCTACATCTTGGCAGGACAAATCAAAATAGGACGTACATGGTAAATGGTAGGGAATTGAAGAATGTAGGTGAACAGAGGGATCTGGGAATAACTGTGCACAGTTCCCTGAAAGTGGAATCTCATGTAGATAGGGTGGTAAAGAAAGCTTTTGGTGTGCTGGCCTTTATAAATCAGAGCATTGAGTATAGAAGTTGGGATGTAATGTTAAAATTGTACAAGGCATTGGTGAGGCCAATTCTGGAGTATGGTGTACAATTTTGGTCGCCTAATTATAGGAAGGATTTCAACAAAATAGAGAGAGTACAGAGGAGATTTACTAGAATGTTGCCTGGGTTTCAGCAACTAAGTTACAGAGAAAGGTTGAACAAGTTAGGGCTTTATTCTTTGGAGCGCAGAAGGTTAAGGGGGGACTTGATAGAGGTTTTTAAAATGATGAGAGAGATAGACAGAGTTGACGTGGAAAAGCTTTTCCCACTGAGAGTAGGGAAGATTCAAACAAGGGGACATGACATGAGAATTAAGGGACTGAAGTTTAGGGGTAACATGAGGGGGAACTTCTTTACTCAGAGAGTGGTAGCAGTGTGGAATGAGCTTCTAGTGAAGGTGGTGGAGGCAGGTTCGTTTTTATCATTTAAAAATAAATTGGATAGTTATATGGATGGGAAGGGAATGGAGGGTTATGGTCTGAGCGCAGGTATATGGGACTAGGGGAGATTATGTGTTCGGCACGGACTAGAAGGGTCGAGATGGCCTGTTTCCGTGCTGTAATTGTTATATGGTTATATGGTTATATGGTTATAAGAGTAGATAGCAGCACTTTCATAAAGCGGTTGTAAAAGTGTTGATTGGTTCGTGAATCTGATAGCAATGGGGAAGAAGTTCTCAAGTCTGAAAGTCCAGGTTTTCAAGGGGACATGAAAGGCATTCTTTATCATAATATGGGATTTAACTAGTTTTCTCCAAGCAACATAATTAAAAACAAAATTGATCTCATAGGTCAAACGGTGAAGATATTCCAAAAAGGACTGAGAACCCGAGCAGACATCACTGCAGATGTCACCCATGTTAGTATCATGGAGCAGTCACTCTGCAGTCACTCTGCTCAATGCGTCTCCAAACTGTCATGTTGAGAAGTGGTGAAAAAGACCCAAATGGAGTGTTGTAAGCACAGCAGCAACCGCCTTGATGTTTAAATCACTTAAAAATAATAGTTCACCTCCGAGCTTTGTTTCTTATCTCCTGCAATAAAGAACCTGTTACTCCCTAAATGGTTGTTAAACTGTTATTGGAATGGGGTTAATACAATACAATTGGAAAATGTTGTGTCATTTTATTCATATCCAGAGGCAGAAACATAAGCTCCAACTCTGAACTCTTAAACTAACTAAAACAGAATGGTGTTTCATGTCTGAGTAAACAAAATATGTTTGACTTTCTGAAACAAAAATAGAAAATGCTGGAAACGCTCAGCAAGTAAAGCTGCAATCACGAATAAACTGATATTAGTTGACATTACAGATTGATGATTCTTTATCACAGACTTTTACATTTTCCAAAATATCCATTATATTACACTTGCATTTGTACAATAATATTACACCTTTTTCTATCAAACATTTGGTTTACAATAGTAACAAATTCTCACCAGGTAAAATATTTCGAACTAATCAGAATTATTGTAATATAAATATATATATTACTTCATCTCATTTTAGTGAAATGAGTGAAATAGCAGCAAGTCAAGAAAGTCAAGAATGTTTTAGAACAACTCTAATCATTCTGACAAATTAACAATGCCATTAAGAGTTATGCTTTATTAAAACTTTCATTTTAGCCCCATTGGTGTATATTTACCACAAGAACCTAAGAAATGGGAACAGCCTGTTCTGCCATTCACTAAAATCACGGCTGACTTTCTGCCTGGAAGTAATTTTTCTGCCCTAACACCATATCCATGATTTCTTTAAATGTACTGAAACCTATCAATCTATCAGACTTTAAATGCAGCCAATGAGTCTTTGAAGCCCAGTAGTTTAGAGGATCCTTAAGTTTCAATGATGCTTGACTGAAGATATTTCTCTTTAATTCCATCCTATTGAAAATGTAACCCATCATAGATTTCTCACCCATGATAAACATTCTTCCTGCATTCTTTTTTTAAAATCCAGTTTATCTAGCTCTCAAAGATTTTTATACATTTCAGTGAGATCACCTTTTCAGAAATTATGCCCACTCTATTCAAGCTCCCCTAATATGACAGACCTGCCTTTCATCCCATGTACCACTTTAATGAATCTTCACTCCATTCTCTCTGTAGCAAGTATATCCTCTTTTAAAGCAAGGTGACTAACATTGTACCATTGGCCTCACCAAAATCCCAGTGAATTAATCACATTGCACATATCAGAGTGTAGCAAGAGCTTTACATTTTACTTCTTCAAGCTCTTTGTTTCAGTAATTATGTCCTTAAAAACTTCCTCCAATACTTCCATGTAAGCCTTGGAGTCAATCTTTCAACCTAACTTTTCTTTTTTGTGTTCACTGTCTCTGATGTAAAACTCTTGGGGACTCTCTTACATTAGAGGCACAACAGAGATGCAGATTGCAGTTGCCCTCTTTCAGGAGCATTTTTAACGTCCATAATTTTCATTCCCTTTGGCTTTGTGTGCATCCAATCCTCGCTCTGGGTTTGTAAGCCTGTATTTCTGGCCAACATTTTAGTGCAGGACAAAGGGAACATTGTTAGAAGTACTACATTTTCAAGTGTGTTCCTTTTAATGTTGATGTAAAATATCTTATGCATTAATTTATAGAAGAGCAGTGATGTTTTCCTGAACAAACACAAATAAACCATCTTAATTGGTCGTTTATAAGATTGGAATTCACTTTGTCTTGCTATACCCAGACTATTTGCTGTGTTTCCCTCAATGATAACAAAGATGCACTTTACAACATTATGCTCAATGGTTCTGAAACACATAAGGGCTGACATTCTCACCTCCCCTCTGGAATTCACCTGTTTTTCTTTTTGAATCATGTAACGATCCTGGCAAGACCAAAGCTGAAAATCAATGCATTGATTAATCAATCAACTGTTGATTAATATGACATTGACAGCAACGTCCATCATATATCTTCAATATAGAAACAAGGAACTGCAGATGCCGGTTTACAAAAAAAAGACACAAAGGAGTAAGTAAGTTAGCTACGTGTAAGCTTATCTAACGAGTATGGCTGCCCTGCCAGCAGCTGTTAGTCCTTTCACCCTTTTTTTAATTTCTAGTGAGTTAAAAGTGTTTGTTTTGGAGATCTTCTAGTCTTTTTATCTGAGGTGTGGGGAGGGGGGGGGTAGGGAGAAACTATTTTTCTCAGTCCCTACCTGGTCGGAGATGCGGCTTTTCTCCGAGCCGTATTTTCGCCCCTTCCTCGCGGCCTACCACCAGACTGGAGCGGTGTTTTCCTGCCAGGACCGGCCAGAACTCAGCTTCAGCGGCGGTGCTGTGCTGCGCTGAGGCATCATCATGGAGCGGGCGGTGCCTTATCCGGGTCACCGTGCGGTGGGCTCCGAAGTGCTGTGACCGCCGACTCCAACATCGCGGAGCTGCGGTCTGTGGAGCTTCCAGCCGCGGGCGGAGCTGAACTTTGAACACCGCGGAGCCTGGGATCTCTCGCCGAGATCGCCAGTGTTGGAGCTCCAACCAGCGTGGCCCATGGACCTCGGGAGCCGTGGTCTCCGGGGAGGGAGCGGCTGCTCCAGACACTCCGAGCTGCTGAGAGTGTTCTTCCAACGCCGGAGCTCCATCATCCGACGAGAGGGCCTGAAGCATCGGGCTGCCGTAGCAGTGACTGCAGAGGCCTCAATAGGCTCGACTATGGGTGAACAGGGATGGGACTGAAATTTGCTGCCTTCCCTCACAGTGGGAACCATTGTGGGGGGATGTTTTTATGTTTATTGTTGAATTCTTTAATGCTGTGTCTGTCTTATCTTTATTCGTGTGCTGCAATGGAAAGTCAAATTTCACTACACCAATTGGTGTATGTGATAATAAATGTCCTTGGTATTTGTATTTGTAACTCAGCGGGTCAGGCAGCATCTCTCGAGAACATTGCTAGGTGATGTTTCAGGCTTCAACCTTCCTTCAGACTGATTATGGGGGGAGATGGTTGGACAAAGGTCAGAGAGGAAAAGAGAGGTGTGAGACAAAAGGATTGAACAATTGTGAATTGCAAAGCTAGAGGAAGAAATGTACATGGAAGGGGATGGAGACGGGAGAAATAGGTGCAAGTCTAGGTGGGGCACAGAGGAGGAGCATGTGGGGTGGAAGAAGGCATGGGGGCGGGTTTTTGTAGTTACCTAAAATTGGAGAATTCAATGTTCTTACCATTAGGTCGTAAGCTACCCAAGAGGAATACAAGGTGTTGTTCCTCCAGTTTGCGGTTGGCCTCATCCTGGCAATAGAAGATAGAAGAGGCCGAGGACAGAATGGTCAACATGGGAATGGGAAGGAGAATTAAAATGATTTTAACTGGGAAATCCAGTAGGCCTTGGTGGACTGAGCACAAGCTTTCAGCAAAACGTGGGCTCAGTCTACGCTTAGTCTCGCTGATGTACAGGCGGCTGAATGGAACACTGAATGCAGTAGAATGCATGTGAACCTCTGTCTCACCTGGAAGGACTGCTATGGACTCTGGGTGGAGGTGAAGGAGGAAGTATAAGGATGGGTGTTACATCCCCTGTGGTTGCAGGAGAAAGTACCTGAGGGTGTGTGCTTTGAGTAGGAAGGGATGAGATAACAGTTGCGGAAGAAGCTGTCTCTGCAGAGGACTAAAAGGGGTGGGGATGGGAAGACTAGTGGTGGCATCATGTTGAAGGTGCCAGACATGTCGGAGAATTATGTGTTGAATGCGGAGGCTGGTGGGATGAAAGGTGAGGACTGGGGAAACTCTAAACATTCCATCTAGGGGACGGGTGAGCAAAAACAGAACTATGCGAGTGAGGGATCCATCTACAATGGCAGAGGGAAACCACGTTTATTTATTTAGGTGCTTAAAGCATTCAGGAGACAATAAAGGAACAGCATAGAGTCAGAAGAGTTGATTAAAGTAGAAGAATGATTTAAATAGAGTTTAAGTGATTCAATTGGATTCAATTGGATCAATTGCTATTGATTCTGTTATTTTTACCAGTTACAAAATAATGCTCATTTGGTGGCAATTACAGTTCATGAGAAGCAAGTGTTCCAATGCTGTAGTTTGAGTAAATAAGATGCAGCCAAGGAGTATGAGTTGAATTATTCTCTCTCAGTGCACTGCCTGTATCCTGCCAAAACTAAAGTGAGCAAAGTCCTAGCAGTGTCTTAATGTTCAAACTTTAGTGAGAGGCAGAAGTCTGACGACAACTTTGTTTGTGTACAGAATGTGCATGAAATTTGTATGCAAGTGTGTACATGCATGCTCATGTGTTTATGTTTCTCTGTGTGTTGAGATTTCAGCAATTTGAGCGTGGCGAAGTAACTGAGCATGTGGTATCTGCAAGTTTGTCCTCCCCTTGATTATAAAGCACCTAGCCTGATGGTTACAAACACAATTTCAATCTTTACAACCTGTCAATGTTTATGCAATTGAAAAATACTACAGTTCTCTGAAATATTACTTTAAGACAATATTTCTATACTTTAAGACACAATACTTTAAGGCAAATTGCACTCAACTACCAAAACAGCATGGCAGTTATTTAGAAATATGAATTCAAATATGAAACTGAATTACTTAATTTTGTTAACCCTTGCTGTCTCCACCCTTCCTCAGCCCTCGGGCTCTTCCTCCTCCTTTTTTTCCTTTCTTCTCCCCCCCCCTCCCCCCCCCCCCCCCCCCCCCCCCCCCCCCCCCCCCCCCCCCCAACACCCATCAGTCTGACGAAGGGTTTCGGCCCGAAACTTTGCCTATTTCCTTTGCTCCATAGATGCTGCTGCACCCGCTGAGTTTCTCCAGCATTTTTGTGTACCTTCCAAACTGAATTACTTGCCCATTCTGGGCTGGATTTCTATGGTTAATCACCCGGCGGGGTCCCAACATTGGAAGCCTGGATCGCCACAACGCAGAGGGAGAACAAGGAGGGAAGAGACAAAGACTTTAAGACTTTTGCCTTCTATCACAGTGAGGAGGTGCATGGTAGATTCACTGTGGTGGATGTTAAACTGCGTCAAGTGTGTGTTTTGTTATTTTATTCTATGTTATGACTGCAAGGTATACAATTTTGTTCAGACTGAAATATCTGAATGACATTAAAGGATACTTTACTTGACTTTACTTTACAAGACGCAAGTGTCACAGGGACTGTAGTTTGAGTAAACCAGATGCAGCCAAGGAGTATGAGTTGAATTATTCTATCTGCCTCCATGCTGCCAAACTCAAAGTCAGCAAAGTCTTGGCCGTGTCCTAATACTCTAATTTTATTACAAAAATGTTACAAGAGTCTCATGAAGCATATATCTGGAATATTTTGGTGTTTTTGAACAATGTTCTTTTAATGATTTCTCATTTTTATTTAAGTAATTACAATTAACATGCCACAATGTGGAGTTCAATTTCTGAAGCACTAGAACTAAAACAGAATATATTTTGCATCAGAACAGCATTTGACCATTACTGGGACTGGAACTTCATTGTTTCCAACTCTTAGATAAAAAGTTCTTATTTCAATAATTATTTCCCTAGCTCAGGACCACGTTTGATTGAGGAGATGCCCAACTGTCAGTAAATAAACCTCCAAAAGAAGACTTTCCTTTACTGTACTTCTGTCATGATTTGCTTTTTGTTTCTCCTGTTTCTCTTCTACTGTTTGAGCCAAGTTTGGTTTCAACAGTGAAAACCTTGTTCTTGGTTTTCTCTTCAAGAACAGTTCAGTTGGCGTTTGACCAATAGTGGTGTGAGGTGTGTTCCGATGTGTAATCAGAAAGTTCACTAGTTTGTGAGACAGAGACAACTGTCTTTTCTTTGGATTTGGATCCAGCAGTTGTTTGACTAATGCACGCTTCACAATTTGCACTGTGCGTTCTGCTGCTCCTTTTGAAGCGGGATGGTATGGAGAGAATCTAGTGTGTTTTACACCATTCCCTTTCATGAATTGTTCAAACTCGTGAACAGAATTGAGGTCCGTTATCAGACACAATTTCCTCTGGAAATCCATAGGATGCAAAAAATCCTCGAAAAATGTTTATCATTTTGCTGGATGTCATTTTGTTCATCGGAAACACCTCAACCTATTAGGAGTGACTATTAATCACAATTGTTGTCCATCTAACTCTGAAAAGTTAAGGTGTAATCTTTGCCACACTCTAGCCAGTCATTTCCATGGCTGTAGCAGTACTGTTGGTGCATTCTTTCCAACTGCTTGATATGTGCTGCACTCTATGTCCTTATCTAGACAAGGCCTCCATAGATAGCTTCTAGCTAGACTCTTTGTTAGACACATTCCCAAATGCTGATCATGAAGATTTCCGAGCAATTTTACTCCGTATCTTACAGGGATTAAAGTACTTGATCCTCACATGACACATCCTTGGTCTACTGAGAGTTCATTCCTACGTACAAAGAATGGTTCCAGTTCTGTCTCTGAATCCGGCAATTTTTTTGGCCATCCATTTGTAACATACTCCTGCACTCTTGACGAGAGTCTGTCAGCGGGAGTAGCTTTCTGAATGTCCCCTGATGTGATAGGTAACTCATGTACATGAGAGAAATAAAACACATCCTTTCTGTTTGGGGTAACATCCAATTCCAAAGGTAATCTAGACATGGCGTCAGCATTGCTGTGCTCTACTGAATATCATACAGGTATGCAGACAATATCAATGCCCATCTTTGCATTCTGGCAGCTGCTAGAGTTGGTACATGTGCTTTTGGATTTAGGATCACTGTCAATGGCTTGTGATCTGTATCGATTACAAATCTTCTACCATACAAGTATTTGTGAAACCTCCTAACGCCAAAAATCAATGCAAGAGCCTCTCGCACTATTTGTGCATAATTTCTCTCACTGGCATTAATGGCCCTGTCTCACAATGCGAGTTCATTCAAGAGCTCTCCCGAGTTTAAAAAAACACTCAAACTCATGGGAAGCACAGAGAATGAACGTAACGGGTACATCGGAGCTCGGGGACGTCTCTTAGCGGCTCGTAATACTAACGGCAGGTATTCCTTGATTGGCTCTCCCTGGTCACTGAACACCTTTGGATGTTGCTCGATTACATCCTCCGGACACTTGAAATCTGTGCGGACGAAGAATATCTTATTTTAGTTGAGCTTCAAGATTTGCAGCCAATTCCTACCTAGCAAAGCAGGCTTATCTCCCTTTACAACTACGAAAGGCAACTCCGCCTGTTGCTCCTTATACCCAACTGGTACCTGTACACTTCCTATCACTGGAATCCTCTCCATAGTAACCACGTAGCTCAATTCGCATCACTTCCAAAGGAATTTGACTCCGCTTCTCCCAATACAGAGATTCTGGAATCACGCTCACAGATGCTCCTGTGTCGACTTCCATGCTGACATGAGCTCTATTCAACTGGACTTGCATGGACACAATCTTTGTCTTCCGGTTCGCTAGCTCATTGCTGCAAATGGTGTACATGTCAAGAGGCTCTTCCTCTGCCTGCAGTTGATCTGCAGAATGCAGCGACTGGAAATTCTTACTTGTTGTTGAACTCTTGCTCTGCCCAGTCCATCATCGGCTCTGACCTCCCTTCCATTGAGGGGATTTATCAAAGTCGCTGCCTCAAAAAGGCTGGCAGCATCATCAAAGACCCACACCATCCTGGCCACACACTCATCTCCCTGCTACCTTCAGGTAAAAGGTACAGGAGCCTGAAGACTGCAACAACCAGGTTCAGGAATAGCTACTTCCCCACAGCCATCAGGCTATTAAACCTGGCTCGGACAAAACTCTAAACATTAATAACCCATTATCTGTCATTTTGCACTTTATCAGTTTATTTATTCATGTGTTTTGTAGTCAATGCCTATTATGTTCTGTGTGCTGAAGCAAAGCAAGAATTTCATTGTCCTATCAGGGACACATGACAATAAACTTGAACTTGAACTTGAACTTGCTTAGCCTTGCGACAAGCCTTCGCTAGATGTCCCGTCTTGTGACACGAGTAACACTCCGCCTTGAGGAATGGGCAAGACTGTGCTAGATGTGAGCCCAAACAGCGATAGCATGACTTTGCAATAGTTTTGCTACCCTTCCCTGGATGCCAATTCTCTGACGTCTTTGTCGACTTAGACGTCTTTGGACTGCAGCTTTTTCAACTGTTCCGCTGGTTGTCTGTAAGTTGTCCTGATTTCTCTTGAACCCTTCTCGGCCATATCCATTGGTGGAGCAGTTTTACAAGCTGTTTCAAATGTCAGGTCACACACCATCATCAGCTTACTGCAGATCCGCTCACTTCTCCGTCCACACACAAAACAGTTTCTTAACGCCCAATTTTGGAAACTTCCAAAATTGCAATTAATTGATAACCTCTTGAGTGCCACAATAAAATTATTAATGTCCTCCTCTGGAAGTTGGCATCACGTTTCAAATCAATAGCTTTCAGTCCTTTGGTTTGGCTGGAGCTAACAAATTCTTGACCGTTTCATAAACATCGGGACCCATTTCCGTGAGGAAATTTGTTCTTTTCCTAACTTTAGTTGCTTCATTAAAATGTTTTGATTCCGCATCAGATGCTTCTACTTCAGTAATGTTATTTGCGGCTAAGAACATCTCTAAACGTTCGATGTACGCACTGAACGTCTCCCGGCTTTGCTAGAACTCACCCAATCGTCTGATGTACCCGCTGGGCACCGCCATCTTGGATTTCTAACAGTCTCATCACAAGTGCTTTATGAACCCAAACTTTGTGACAGGAGTTTTAGATTTTCTGTGACACCGAAAGTTATACAACACATCTCCCTGCATCTGTAGAATTCCTTATCTACACAAACAAATCAAGCTGGGGAATCTGCGATCCCATCCTTGTCGCCGTTTGTGATATCTTATGCTAAGACATAAAGCACGAGTTGACACGCTGGTGACTGGATATCGACTACACAGTGTACTGTGATTTATTCATGATCATTAACAATCCTCTGACACAAAAGTTGCGCTAGGATAGTTAACATACATGTACAGCAAGTAACTAGGAAAGTAAATTCTACTGAAGATAGACACAAAATGCTGGAGTAACTCAATAGGACATACAGCATCTCTGGATAGAAGGAATGGGTGACATTTTGGGTCAAGTCCTTTCTTCAGACGTCAATAAATCCTACTGAAGCCTTCATTGTAAGAGGATTTGAGTGTAAAAGACATCTTACTGAAATTACATGGAGCTCCCATGAAATGGCATCCATAATATCGTGTGCTGGTCAAGTCTCCCTCCCTAAGTAAGGATATACTTGTGATAGAGGCAATACAATTCATGGACATGTACATGGATAAGAAAAGTTTAGTGAGATATGGGCCAAACACGGGCAGGGGGGAGTAGTGTAGATGTGACACCTTATTCGGCATAGGCAAGCTGGACTGTAGCCATGCTGTATGACTAAGAATCTATGACAATGAATGTTCACTGGAATAATTCCTGAAATGGTTGGATAAGGGGTTGTCCTTTTAGAAGAGGTTACACAAAATGAGATCTAATCTCATTGAAACTTACAAACTTCTTTTATAGTTTGACAGGGTAAAAATGAGGATAGTGCTTCATCTGGCTGGGAAGTTAGGGTCATAGTATCAAGATCAGCAATAGGTCATTCAGGATTGAGACAATAATAGTTCTCTAAATAGGGCTCTGAAATTGCAATCAGAGTATATTCAAGGCAGACATTGATAATATTTTTGCATGATTTGTCATTTATTGCTTGATTTGCAAAATAAAAGTTTAATACAGAAATATGCGGGAGATGCAATTTGGGTGTTTCGATAAATTTTATTCTCATGGGAAGAGAGTACATAATGACAAATTGATTTAGACGCTGAGGACATGTATCGTCAAGAGTCATTGAAATGAAAATGTATAAGATACTAGACTAAGTGGGACCCGTTGGGTCCCAGCATCACACGGGAGGGCTGGACACCCAACACAATATTCCACCTCTGCAGCAATTCCAATATTGCTGGCCAGTGGGAGGGGGGCTTTCTGTTGCGCTAGTATGAGTGTTGTGGGCCGAAGGTACTGATTTCCAGAGGGCTAGTATGGAGTTTGTGGGCCGAATGGATTTTTGGGCTGGCAGCTCAGTCACTGAGGCCTGGCAGTACAGACACTCGGACCTGGCAGGCTGGCGGCTAAGAAACTGCCAGAAATTGTGCCCAAAAACAGGTGACAGACAGTAAGAGAGAGAAGGGGGAGAGTGTGGACTTAATGGATTATTGGGCTGGCAGTTCACTAACTCACGGCTCGTGGGCTGGCAGTGCAGTCACTCACGCCTGGTACGCTGGCAGTTCACTCAGTCATCCCACCTACCTTCACCCCCCCCCCCCCACTCTGCTCCTTGCCATTCCCCTCCCACCCACACATTCAGTGCGTCTCCAAACAACCTCCCCCCCCCCATGCACTCTTAGTGGCTCTCCCACAGAGCAGCCATTCCTGCCTATTAGGTTCTATTGTGATGAAGAACACAGAGCATTAAAAGTGCAAAAAGGTTTTATTAAAGTTTAAAATGCGAATGACTCTTAAAATATAAGAACAATTTAAATTTTAAAGATGTAATTTATTAAGTTTTTACTTGTTGTGTCTTGTTGCGTCTTGTTGTGTTCTGCTGCTCACTGCCTCCTGATGACTATTTCCTGTTGATAAAAAGACACAATTTTAATATACAGAAAGTCAGCGGTCAAATTTTAAGAAGGAAAATCTGAGAATTTATCTCAGAAGTCATCATTCAACGAAGCACGCTATTAATGACAACATTCTTGTGCGATGTTCCATCCTTCAGGAAACCTTTGACATTTCCCTTCATATTTCTGTTGAGTTAGTATGTTGGGCCAAAGGTACTGGTTTCCAGAGGGCTAGTATGGAGTTTGTGGGCGGAATGGATTTTTGGGCTGGCAGCTCAGTCACTAAGGCCTGTACTGGCAGAGGGGCACCAAAATGCTTAGTGTTGCTGAAGACATCTGGAAAAGTTCTGTCCACAACTTCAAAGCATTCTCTCCTAATCATTGGACATTTATCCCAAACAATGACTTTCACTTGCCTCGTGAAATGTGCCATGTTAGAGTTCTGCTCGATGTTGCACAATGTATCCTCGGCCACTTGGATGGGTATCTTGAATCGAGAATGTGTAGTTCTTCCACCAGGCAGAAATGTAGCTGCTATCCTAGAGGATACTACAGCAATAGCCACATCACCTTGACCTCTAACATTTCCTGACATGATGTTGAGAAAGCAGCCTAAAGACAATTTCAGTTGTTAATGAACACTGAAGATTTTGTGCAAAATATTTTTTTGAGGTGGGGGCTGTCAGGGTGGGGTGGGGGGTGGTAAACATCGTGCAGCCAAGGGAGGGGCACAGCTTCAGACGGGGGTTCTCGTGAGCTGATGAGAAGGGGGGGGGGGTCCTCATGCAGGGGATGAGGGCGGCTTCAGTACGGGGTGCATCCTATAGCCAGGCGGAGGGCAGCATCTTGAGGTGCGGGATGTCAGTGGAGGAGAGGGGGCAGTGAGCGATTTACTCAAGACCTGTGGACTAACTCACCGCCTTGGGATTAACTCATGTCCTTTAGACTGACTGACTCTCACGGCTTGTGGACCGACTGATGCCTGACTTCCGGAGTCACGTCCGACTTTTGTAAACTGAAAACGGTAACATCTACATTGAGGAACAGCTTCTTCCTGACAGCCATCACGCTATTAAACTTAACAAATAAGCTCTGAACTACGAAATACTATATTATTCACACACACACACACACACACACACACACACACACATATATTCACAAGCACTTACACACATATGCACACACATATATTCATAAACACACACACACACATATATTTACACACACACACACATATTCACTCACACACACATATTCACACACACACACACACACACACACACACACACACACACACACACATTCACACACACACACACATTCACACACACATATTCATACACACACATACACACACATACACACACATATTCACACACAAACATTCTCATACACATATTCACAAACAGACTCATTCACGCACACACAAACTCAATGACACACACACACACACAAAGACACACACACACAGACTCATACACACACACACACACACACATGGACTCACTCACTCACATCACTCACACACACACACACAGACTCAATCACACACATACACAGACTCATCCCCCACCTCAAGACGCTGCCCTATGGGTGGTAAATGTTGTGCAGCTAAGGGCAGCTTCAGGCGGGGGTTGTCGTGAACTGATGAGAAGGGGGTGGGGTGTCCTCATGCAGGGGATGTGGACGGCTTCAGTAGGGGGTGCATCCTATAGCCAGGCGGATGGGCAGCGTCTTGAGGTGGGGGATGTCAGTGGAGGAGGGGGGCAGTGAGCGATTTACTCATGACCTGTGGACTCACTCACTGCCTTGGGATTAACACATGGCCTTTGGACTGACTCTCACAGCTTGTGGACAGACTGATGCCCGACTTCTGGAGTCACGTCCGACTTTTGTAAACTGAAAACTGTAACATCTACATTGAGGAACAGCTTCTTCCTGACAGCCATCACGCTATTAAACATATCAAATAAGCTCTGAACTACGAAATATTATATTATTTCACACACACACACATATATATATATATTCACATGCACTCACACACATATACACACACATACATATACAGACACACATACACACACACACACACACACACACACACACATATTCACACACACATATATTCACACACACACATATCACACACACACACACACACACACACACACACATATTCACACACACACACACACACACATATAGGGATGTTTCATGGCAGTCGGGTCACGCTACACCAAATGGATTACACGCGATGTACTGCTGGTAGGCACTTACCATTGTTTCCAACTCCATCTTCCAGGGAGATGCTTAGCGAACATTGGCCGTTTGCTCACTACATTTCATCAACACTAAAGCATTATTGTGTGTTTTTTCTTGATTCCTTTGGCAACTAAAAGGTTTCGGAAGTAATAAATCTGGCTGTATTTTTTTTTTTAAATCGCCCATGGTTCTCAAGTAGGTTTTTACGTACAAAATGAAAACACACACACATACATATTCGCATACACTCACACATATTCGCACTCACACATCCACACACACACACATATATTCACACACACACACACATACATATTCGCACACACTCACACATATTCGCACTCACATATATATATTCACACACATATATATATATATATGTGTGTGTGTGTGTGAATATATATATGTGAGTGTGTGCGAATATGTGTGAGTGTGTGCGAATATATATGTGTGTGTGTGTGTGTGTGTGTGTGTGTGTGTGAATATGAGTGTGTGAGAATATATATGTGTGTGTGTGTGTATATGTGTGTGTGTGTGTGTGAATATATATGTGTATGTGAGTGTATGTAAATATGAATGAATGAATCTCTTTAT